>NW_026858912.1:0-23235 GCF_026571515.1 Ruditapes philippinarum
GGATCACTCTTGTTTTCTCATACATTTTCCCCGCTTTCTTCTTACTTTTTGTCACGTATTTTCTTGTTGCGTCGGCAAACTTTTGCATAGCAGCTTCTGGCAGGTCACCTAAAAGAAATAAAAAATGTATGGAAGTATTACTAAGCAAATGAAGTTTACATTGAACTTATCTGAAAACTTTATCAATTATCAAGTATTAATTAAAATTGATTGATTTATTTAAGTATATTATCAGTCGTTTTTAGTCATTTAAACATAGATGTCCAAGTCAATTCTAAAATAATAACTTACGAAGGCCAAGAAATGAGAACGCCTGTCGAAGATGAACTTTTGTTTTGTTAGAATAGTCTTCAGTCTTCATGATGAGAAATTGTTCCCTTGGGAAAACCTGTAACCAGTCTTTAAGAAATATGGAATAAAAACCCAGATGGATTCGTGCCTGAAAAAGATTTGGTCACATTGTAAAAAAAACCACCAAGGGATGTAAAACAATATTTAATTTCCAATTAAAACAGAAAGTTAAAACAAGACAATTCGAGCATTAATTTCATTAAGAAAGTGGTCAGTCTGTTTTGGTTTCTATTCTTTTTTTCCTTTTTTGTTTGTTTTGGTTTGGTATTTTTAGGCTTGTCTGAACTAAAATATTTGGTGGTATTGCTAGTTTACCATCCAGTTCACGACATTATGTCACATTGACATCCATCGCACAGTTCAGCCACTGCATCGTTCCTGGGTAGGTTGTCAAGCAGTTTAATTTGGCAACAAACTGATAACGTCTGTACATGCCAGAGCAGAGGTAAAGTACGAATGACCGTAGAAAGGATTTCATGATCAATCACAACGAAAGGGATGTGTACCGTCCGGGAATCGAACCCGGGTCGCCCAATTTACTGTCAAACGCTCTACCTATTGAGGTAACAAGTAGTGTTAAATTCAAATTATCATCGTAGGACATACAGCACATTAAATTTTGCTTTCAAGCTTACCTTTGATCGCACGTGTAAGGATCTACTGTATAGACACGCTCTGAGCGAATATTTTCTCGTGCATGAGTGTAGTGATGTAATGGATTTAATAACTTCTTCGTGGAATGCACGTAAAGACTGTCTGCCAATTTTAAGGAATAAATAGTCGCTGAATAATCTAAAGAAAATAAAACAAAGTGAAGTTTAACTATGTACAAATAGAGTAACTATAAGAGAACCTGACATTTCGGATCGTTTCATGACTAAATATACTCTAGAACAGAAACATGTGACAATATGAAATAAAATGTGCAATTAATATCAGTCATGTATGATAAATATCTGATTTTTATTTTCTATGACAAAAAAGTAAGTAAAAATCCAAATACAAACAAGTGGTTGCTCTTCCTTAGTAAATTAATTTAAATTATACAACCTCGTGTGCTGCAATATGAATAGGAATTACTTTAGAAACAAAACCTATACTTAATCTGTTTTATCTAATGTATCCGTCATAAATCAAGCAATAACAAGCATACCTTTCTACAGGATTTCGGAGAATGACGAGAAGTTTAACATTAGGGTTCATGTGCTTCATTAGATGCGGTGTAAGGACTTTTGGTTCTTTCAGGCCGCTGTTTTGGGGAATTTTCACCCATCCACTCATATCCCAGATGTCCATAGGAGTGCCGTCTCCTTAAATAGGATACATTCTTTATTAATGCACACTGTCGACTGAGACAAAATTCTTACTTAGTTTATTCATCTAAACTAACTTCAACTTCATTAACCTTTTACAAAATGTATGTCAATTGATGAAATGAATTAATATAAGAAGAATGAAAACTGGAATTAATGAATGGATACAATTAATAAAATTTACAAACTTTAAACTGCAGGGAACCTCAACTAAATGATCAGGCAATAATGATAAACTGAAGCGCATGGCTCATTGTTTTAGTATGATGGGAAAATATTTAAAAATAGTGTAGTATTTATTTGTTTAATTTCAAGAATTTATTAAATGAATGCCACAGACCTGTAATAATTCCTGCTCTTGGTTGTAGCATAATTGTTTTAGCTGGGATGTCAAAATACTTCACGTACTGAGAAAACGGTTGTATCTTTTTGCGATTCTTTAACCAATGTCCTAAAAAGTAAAATCCCAATATTTTATTTTATATTATCAATCTGCTTTATCATAAATTGAGCGTAAATGTATATTTTCAGACACAGTGTATTACTTTTTATCGTCTGCATGAACAGGAACTGTAAGCATGTAGTTTTATTGTCATATTAATGGTAAAATCTATTCATGTGAATTCCGTCCAGTGGTTTTATTTGACGTCCTTCCGGAAATATATTCAAATTAGTTCCTGCTTTACTCACCACTGTGCCAACATAACTAAGTTCAGCATAAATGTATGATAAATGTTCTGCTTACTTACGCAATTGTTAACTAATATTCAATGAAGTAATCTTTGTTACATCAAAATAAATAAAATATTCACTTTACCATATCTTAACCATGACCACCACATTGTCTCCTTCCCTAACACACCATTATTTTTCAGTACATCCGGGTGTTTAGCGATCCTGTCGAACAGATCTGTTGAGCCGCATTTATCCATTCCTATTACCTGAAAGTATGGCAAACACTGGAACCTGCCCTCGGACGAATTCCAACAAGGGTTTTTATAACTTGGTAAAAATTTGGGTGGTTTCTGAAAAGAGAAGCAAAAAGTTTTAATGTCCTGACAAAATATTCCGTCTTTTTCTAATTTATCAAAGGCGACGTTTATTTACTTTTAGTAAGTATGATAAATACTTATGAATAGGGTATATACAGAAATAACACGGAAATATCATAAAATTTAAGGGCTTTTTATTTCCTGAAAAAGTAATCTTTAGGAAATAATTGAAACAGACAAAAGTATTTAAACATCACTCAATGGGAACTTTTTTGTGGCTTTAAAGCAGCATGCCTCTAGATTCACGTTGATTTCATAAATTTTAATTAAAATGTTTTTTTAAGTAAAATACTGTGAAGTGAACAAAGAAAGTAATTTACACATTGCAAACGGCACTTACAAGCCCGTAAATTACCAAAAGGAGGTCAAAATATAGAACAGAACAGAAAGTTTATTTTGACGTATACAAAGTACATAGTCAATTACATTAATACATTCATTCATACATACATATATACAATCACAAAATCAATGGATAGTCTGCAAATTTCTTGAAGGTGAACAGTTTAATCTATTTTGTTTCCTTCAGTATAGGATTTGACATAATCAGTTTAACATATATTACATAGTTTAATATTGTGTTACGAACCTGTTGACAAAGATAGCGTGAATTTCACATACATTATTGTGCCACTTGCAATAAAGTTATCTATATATATACGTAATCAACACCAGATACAAGTGAATTACCAACTATAGTATCACACTATATACTATATTGAAAGGGAAATAGTACTCCAAAACTACAGTTAACCTTAAACGAAACGAAAGGAAGGTTAACAATTGGCTATTCCAAAAATATTTCAATTGCAAAGTTGTAATTTAAGAAAAAGCTTACGACTAACTTTGGGTCATATGACAAATAATCTACTTAATACATTTCTTAACTGTGCACAGTCATAAGACATATAACTAATAATCTATTTAATTAGAACTGTACGGTTGACCAGAAACATCCATATAAAGTTTGCTATCTTTTGTTTGGCTTACTTATAATATATTTTCATAACTAAATATAACTCATCATCTATTAAATTAGAACTGTACGGTTGACCAGAAACATCCATATAAACACTATTAAGCGTATAATAAATAACATCTTATTTACAACATCAAACTATAAACATACATATATACAAACTAACACAGTCTGGTTGACCAAAGCAACCATATAAACACTAACCGGCATATAATAAATAGCACGTTCAATATTTCAAGACAATTTTTCACTAATTCGTAATATTAATAATCGAATTTCTTACAGACATTGCGTTTTTACAGTATAACCCTAATTTATAAAGAGCAGTCTTATTTTCTGTTTTGTAACAATTCTAAAAACTTATATACACTTGGTTTGATATAATAAATATTTTGCTATAAATTTTTTACGTAAATCTGAATAGATAGGGCATATATAATAACAAAGTGGTATTCATCTTCTAAATCTAGTGAATGGCAACATTGACAATATCTTTCGTTTCTAGGTAATCTATTTCTGGCAAACCTTCCAGTTTGAATTCTTAGAGCATGCGCTGAAATTCTTAATCTAGTGATGTAACATCTTAATGAACTAGGTAAAATATCTAAATATGCTTCGTATCCAAAAACATTTTTAAAGTTTTTATACAAATCTAACACTTCGCTACTTTCCTTATTTACATTCCATCCTTGTATAAAACAATCTATCACTCTCTCCTTAAATATATATACAAAATTTTTATCAATAATCGCATGGATTGTCCCAAACATATGTAAATCCGAAGTCACATAATAGAGCTTTAACATTGGTCACCCAGTTTTTAAAACCTTTGTTACAATGTTCCAATGACATTACATAAACACGATTTAATATAATATTGTCACTATTATTATTCTTAACCAATATTTTATCATGGCTACATAACGCTAATATACAATGGGTATCTGCCCAATTCACCGTACACACCAACAGAACAAGTACTATTTCTAACCTTTAATAAATGTTTTGCAAAATTTCAGATGGATTCGTTCAATAACTTTTGACTTTGTATAACCCCCAAATTTCTGCTGCGTAGTTTAATATCGAACCACAACAAATGCATCGAATAATTGACATAAAAACTTTAGGCCTTAACTTAATCTTTTTACAATTAATCATTAATAAATTCAAATGCTTTAAGAGCCTTTCCAGTGAGATATTCCTGATTTAGCGTAAAAATTCCAGTATAATGAAAAACAGTTCCTAAATAGTTAAAATCGTTCACTACCTCTAGTTGTTTCCCATTATATGTCCAATGTTCATTTAACAATAAACCCCCTCTTTTTCTAAATACCATAATTTTAGTTTTTTCAGTATTAACTTCTAATCCCCATTTACTACAATAATCATACAATAGGGTTTAAATTTTCTGCAATTCCTCCTTTGACTTTCCTAAAATTACCATATCATCTGCAAATAATAACAAAATTAATACAATATCATCAATGACTAAACCAGAATCTACATCATCTTGCAAAAAAAGCTCTAAATCTTCTACGAAAAGTGAGAACAAAATCCTAGACATTATTCCCCCTTGTTTCAATCCTACAGCATACTCAAAATATTCCGAATAGTTATTACAATTTCTAACACATGACTTAACCTTTTGATACATGTCCCTCACTATTCTTAACAATTTACCCTGAATTCCATTATTATAGAGCTTTAACCATAGTGCACTTCTGTATATAGTATCAAAACATTTTTTCATATCTACAAATACACAATATAATCTCTTATTTTCATTTAAATACTGTTGTACAACATTAAGTAATATAATAAAGCATCAGTCGTAGATCGGCCTTTCTAAAACCAAATTGTGCATCTGATATAATATTATTTTGTTCACAAAATGTTACAATTCTTTTATTCAAAATAGTGGTGAATAATTTCGAAAAAACAACTAACGAGCGTAATACCTCTGTAGTTATTCACGTCATTAATGTCGCCCTTTTTATGTAAAGGGACGATAACTCCTTCGGTCCATTTTTTCCGGAAAAATAACCAGAATCTAAGATGGCATTAAAAATATCACAAACATGTGAAGATAAGATATCAATGCTTTCTATAATGTATTTCATTCATAATATAATCACTACCCATAGCCTTTTTTCTTTTTAAACATTTTACACATTCTAAAATTTCTGCAACAGTAATGCGCTGATTTAATTGATCGAAATCGGCATTTTGAAATATTAAAGTCATATCCGCTACAAAACTCTTCAGCTTCCGGGTTTGTGCATTGCGTAATATCATTGGCCAACTCCGAAAAATAACGTTTGAAATCGTCCGTAGAAATGTTATGTTTATTTTTGTTATTACGCTTAAAAATATTTCCAAAATTGTTTAGCTGTGCATTTTTAATTTGCCGATTTCTATCAACTTTTTATTTTCAGCCGACTTACGTTTTTATTACATAACTCTTTATAATCTTTTTTCAAAAACACAGAATTGTTCTCTACTATAACTAGATTTAAGCCTATTAAAAACACTTAACGCTTCTAGGTATCTCCTTCTAGCAAGTATACAATCATAATCGAACCACTCTGCATGATTAACTATCGGTTATCAGTAAAATACGATGACTTATTGTTAAAATTACATGACTTCGAGAACAATGGGTCCGCTACATCTCTAACAATATTTGTAAATTTGCTCAAAATATCGTTCACTGAATCCCTGCTTGTGATGTTAATATCATGTGTCAATCGATTTAACTCAGGTAATTTAGATATAACTCCTGCTCGAAAAGTATGTTTAAGATTCTCTTTCCATTTGTACCTGACCTCATTTTTTACCTCAGAGACATCAACATAAAAATTACATCTCAATGTAAACAAAAACAGGTGCATGATCGCTATATTCATTGAATGAGTCTATACAAAAATCACACAATAGGGGAAAGTCTTTATCTCTCGCCAACAATAGGTCAATCACGGACGCCCCGTTTTTTGTTAGCAAATGTGTACATACCACAGTTAAAATCATGGCCAATTCTACCGTTACAAATACGGAAACCGCTAGACCGACAAAGATCAAGCAATTTAGTCCCAAAACTGTTACATATATTATCATGTGAGGCCCGGAATAGGTACGTGTCGGGAACATAATCATCATCATCAATATTACTAATATAAGTATCACAAGTTATATAGTCATTTTTTTTACCCACTCTACTATTCCAATCACCTACTAAGTATAAATGCCCTAAATCTTCAAAATCGTGTATATCATTTTGTAAAATATCAAATAAATCAACATTAGCAATATTATACATTGGCGAATCTTCACACCATATATAAACTCCACAAACATATACATCTTTTTCAAAATGAAAATATCTAATGATCTAGTTTTAACCAGACTAAAGTGTCAAAATGAGTCCTGACGATTTCGATTCCGGTGCTAAATGATTCTTGTAATACACTACGACGCCCCCGCTACACCGTCTTGCATTGCGATTTTGACATTTTCTATAAAGTTATGTGCAGTGTAGCCTGAAAGTTCCACATCACTATCCTTGTTTGTCCACGACTCGTATAAAATACAATGTCATTGCCTGAAACTAAATTAACAAAGTCTGGCGACTGCTTCTTTACACTCGTAAGCCCATTAATGTTCCATGAAATTAGCTTAAGTTCACCTTCGTCGAATCCCTAGGAATCCGCACCTACCGCTACCCGCTTCCCGTCTACATATAGCGTGTCATAGGACAGCCATGCCCTCTTATACATAAATACCCCTTACTGCGTAAGTAACGCAGTATAATTACAGTGATTGATACTGCAAAATCATTCGTTAATCGCACATTACATGTAAATAATTAATTAAATATTGAATTTAACTTTTCTTAAGATCTTAATACTTTTTTTCTAAAGATTGAATTTCTTGAAATATTTTACTCATCTGAAGGTGTTCATTTTTAACAATTTTTTTACATTCATGATTGGAATTCAATGTCACGATCAGAAAACTATTTTCGGGGCATATATACGCACCTTTTTTGAAATCATTGCAATAGTGGATTAACAAATATTTATGAATAAATCAAGAAATTTATCTCCAATTCTTGCATTATGAATTATTACATATGTTTTAGTCAGAACTGTCAGGATCCAGGTAAGCAGAACTACATCATCTATAAACAATAGCATACAGTATGCACAGATAATAAAGTCAAACCATTTTATGTCAATTATGCCAAATCAATAATATTCTAGCATCATTGACAAATAAAATAAACCATTGAGGAGAGAGAGGCTCTCCTTGATTCATACCAATATAAACATTAAACAAATCAAAAAATTGACAAAATCGAAGCTTTTTCTTTTACACAAGAGTTAGGGATACGGACAAAAGCCCCCCCCCCCCACGGATGAAGCCCCCCCCCCCGTCTAAAAAATGACAAGGTGGACAAAAGCCCCCCCCCATGAAATTTACACAAAGGACAAAAGCCCCCCCCCACATCAAAAAATACTGGTAGGACAAAAGCCCCCCCCTAATCTTCTGACCCTTGTTGTGTATATGAAAAGCAATGAATTCAGTATCGCATGCATGCATTATTTCATCTGTTATCATATACTTTGTTATCACTTCAATACATTATAAATAAACATTAAAACAATTTATTTTTTTCAATTTATTTAAAAGTTTTTGTGAACCTTGATGAATTTGAGCAGCTGGCGTGTGAAAAAAGATAGTAGTCCATCTGGTTGCTTTTGCTTGATGGACCGGAGGGGGGGGGGCTTTTGTCCTACCTGTATTTTTGATGGGGGGGGGGCTTTTGTCCTATGTGTAAATTTCATGGGGGGGGGGGTTGTCCACTTTGTCATTTTTAGACAGGGGGCTTTCGTCCGGGGGGGGGGGCTTTTGTCCTACACTCCAAGATTAAACATAATAGCTTCCACCATTCTTACATTTTACAGCTTATTATAGATTCTGTTTATTTCATCAAATCCCTATTCATAGTCAATAAATGTGCAGTAGAACTTACATCTTTGTAAAAACCACTTTCTGAATAATTCGCATACTGTGCAATATAAATACACAATCGGCAGTACTATGCCAATCTCTTAACGCAAACTGAAATTATTTGAAATATTCATCTTCCTTGCACCTTTTATTTATGCGATTTCTTAAAGCTAAGATTAAAATTAATATCATATCAATAGTGACTCACATAATGTCAACGTATACATGTATCTTTTATGCATCTATAATAACTTTATATTGTATTTTGTAAATACAAAAAAAATGTATCATGATATCTCTCTATAACATCTTATGTACTTATTACTTAATATCATCATCAATATCAAATGGTAACTTCTTTTATACTGTTATTTTAAATTTCAAAACGTATAAATAAAAAAAACATAATAATATCTGTGGAAACAGCAAATATAGTCTACTGTCAACAAATAAAAACTTTTCTTTAAAGATACCAATCTGTTAAATTCAAATATTATAAAACAAAACATAGCTAGGTAAGTGTTATTTGGTACACAGAAAAGTTGATAAAACAATGCATTTAGTATGTTAACGTGTAGTAGGTCTTCATGACCTGTCAAACAAGTGTATGTTTTATTTGCCGGTGACATATCGTGTCATATTGTCTATACTAATTACAACAATTGTTGAAGCCTGCGGCATTGCTATAATATTGCAGACTAGTCTATAAGGTTTCATGTAAGACGACAAAGAAATATATCTAGATAGAAAGAACCAGAAGAGCAGACGACCATTATGTTTCTGGCAATGTTGGCAGGGACGGTTCCGTTTAACTGTTTGCTGTGAAAAATACATGGTTAAACCACAATATACAATTTTCCTTCCCCTTTTCTCAAACATTTTACACGCCTCTTACTACATGCGTTTCAATTTCTTTCTTACCATGCAAAGTAAATCTTCAACGCCGTCAATAATCCTCAGCTTCGGCGGACAAGTAAAATTCAGAAAGTCCCTTTGTGCTACTTTGCCTTTAATTGTTGTGTCACTTTGTTCGATCTCTTCAATCATACTCAATAAACGTTTGTCAATTTTCACGGCTGCTTTTTTCTGACTGTCAGCCGCTTGATTTCTTTGTATATCTGATACTGAATTATGTTTCCCATCAGATGCTTTGTTCTTTATAATACCATTTTCACCTTCTTTAAGGGAAATTTTAACATTAGCAGAAGGCTTTTCATTTGCGTGTTTCTTCAGTGTGTCCTTTAATGGCACGCGGATAACGGTAAATGCTGTCTCTGGTGTTTTTATCATGATGTTTTTATTTATAAGTATCATGCACATCATAGAAATTGTTGTAAAAATAATGATAAGATAAACACACATCTTTCTCCAGAATGCTGGCGTTCTAAAATGAACCATTTTATCTCGGAATTAAGATCACAGATTAAGATTGCACATCCCAATTATACCTATAGCGTATGCAAGCAAACGTTTTTATTCCGGATAACATATTATCATAACTTCAACAATTCAACAATTAACGATCACTTGCTTAGTTAGCGTCTACAATACACACAGATCCTTCCTTACTCAATTAAGTTATTAACGTGGTTTTCTTTCTTCTTTCATCCATGTGTGAGTAGTTTACATCCAGTATTTATCCAGAATTTATATCCAGTATATAATAGTGTGATGAACGTTGTGTTGTTAACAATGCTGGTTTACGTGTAATACGTTTTTATACATGTCTTACCTACCGTTGTCATCTGTCAAAATCTCACCACGACGTTATTAATAGCTGCTGTGAATTGTTAATTACTTTAACGACTTAATCAAAATACCGTACAGACACATTGAATTGATCTTAAAAACAGACTTCCGACTTGCAAGAATATAAATATCAAAACTGTAAATGCTCTGTTGATGGACCTTTTACAAAATCAATGAGTAATTGTTATTGCATGTTTCATTTCAGACACTGCAGATTTATGCGCAAAACATCTGACTACCTGTCAACGTTTTCACAATCATATGATATATGTTATCTTGTTTAAATATATATTTGTCTTAATGAATGAAATCATTGTTTATAAATTTAATTAAATTCTTTATCTGACGGACAATACTTGTTTATCTGCAACTTGATATAATATACTGTATATATTGCATCGTATATCTTTTAGTACCTCGCAGGATATTGAATAAATGACTAGAGTTGAATAAAATAACTGCAGTGGTGGTATTTCAACCAGGAAATAGGAGGTTCAGTTGTTGTTGTTGTTTCACAATACACGACGCTTCAACCTTATGTGTAACCATATTATAATTAAGTACTACGAAACTTAAGGCTAATAATCCTGTACAACAGATTCTAGAAGACAGATTATAGAAGATAAAATGTCACATAATTCCAATAATATGCAATATTAATGTTTAAATTCCAAGAGTTTTTATATAAACACTGGTGGGAAACGTTTTATGTATAAATGAAGCGTAAAACTCACAGAATCTTATCTGTAAATATGTACAATGTTAGGTTAACTTAATTGGCCAAACACGTTTTATAATTACCTACATATGTAAGACGATAAAACATGGCGAGATGTTGCTTTCAATAAATATACATCTGGCTAGTGCTAAACTTTTTTTAGATGCGAATTATTTGTATTAAGACAGTTAGTGGCATAAAGACTTCTGTAAAGTATATTATCTACAAACACTTATACAATACAGCAAATATCCAATATGTAAATATTTTAGTGTGATGTAAACTTGTACATTCTTAACATCTCAAAATATATGTATCGTTCAGTCTTATTAGTATTACTTCTAAGTTTTATGTCTTCCTTTAAGAATATCGCACAATTACATAGTTCTTTTTCATTTTTAAAGATATGTAACGGTTCGTAGAATTTAAAGACAGTTTACCTAACATAATATTACACATGTATTTTACTCTGAGACTACTATATAGTACGGGCAAATACAAACAAAAATGGTAAATATCATGTTAATTACAAATCAAACATACTCGTTCGTGTCTGTGTTCCCCATTTCTATTTAATCGGTCCATATGAATAGGGAATAGTGAATGAGCAGAAATTCTCCCTTTAGTAATAATAAACAAGTGTATATGTCTTGTAATACTGGATCTAGTTTTATTTTCTTACCCAACATTTGTTTAAACACTGTACTCATCACGTACACTATTTCTACTGATTGCTCTCAAATTATATGTTTGTTTGAAACAATCAATTGGGGCGTCCGTGGCCGAGTGGTTAAGGTCGTTGACTTCAAACCACTTGCCCCTCACCGCTGTGGGTTCGAATCCCGACAGGGACTTTGGATTCTTTCATGTGAGGAAGCTATCCAGCTAGCTTACGGAACGTCGGTGGTTCTACTCAGGTGCCCGTTCGTGCCTGAAATAATGCACGGAAGGGCACCTGAGGTCTTCCTCCACCAGTAAAGCTGGAACGTCTTGATATGACCTATACTGTGTCGATGTGACGTAAACCCCAAAACAAACAAACAAAGAAACAATCAATTATATTAATCTAACAAATAAAGGAATACGCTTTGAATTCAAATTTCATTACCATTTGTAAAACATAAAAGAAAAACCATAGCAATCTAGAGTTTTTTAACGACTCAATTGTTAAACCATTCAAAATGATCTTGAACTGCTAGTTTATAGAAGCTGTTTATGGTATAAGCTTATTAATTCAGGCATTGATGGCAAATTGTTTGTTATTTTACGATCAATGTATGACAGTGTCAAGTTATGTGTAAGTCATATGAATTCTCTATCAGATTTTTTCGAATGTAACTTAGGACTTTTGCAAGGGGAGATAACTTCCCCGATACTATTTTCCATGTTTTTGAATGATATAGAAATGCATCTACAGCAAAGTAGCAGTGCAGGTATTACTCTGGACCAATTATCTATATATTTATTACTGTTTGCGGACGATGCTGTATTGTTTTCTGAAACAAAAGAAGGTTTACAAGATTCACTTAATAATTTAGAAACTTATTGTAAAAAATGGAATCTTAATGTCAATATTGAAAAAACTAAAATTGTTATTTTTTAGAAAGGGTGGTAGAATAAGTGAGTCTTTTAAATGGACATTTGCTGGAAAAGAAATAGAAATTGTTAGTTCATTCAATTATTTAGGGGTTGTTTTTTCAAGTGGGGGTTCGTTTTACAATGCAACAAAAACTTTGGCTGGGAAAGGAATAAAGGCAATGAATTCACTTTTTAATATAACACGTGGTATGAATGTACCTGTAAATATAATGTTTAATTTGTTTGATGCTTACGTATTGTCAGTAATGAATTATGGCTGCGAAGTCTGGGGCTTTTTAAAGGCTGAGAATTTAGAGCGGGTTCATAAAAAATTTTGTAAATGGTTGCTTAATGTAAAACGAACAACAAATACATTATCTCTGTATGCAGAACTGGGCAGATTCCCATTGTACATTAATAGATATGTTCGAATTGTTAAATATTTTTTAAAATTGTATGGTCGAAAAATGGAAAACTGTATAATCAGAACTATTGTTACAGACCAAAGACTAGACGTTTTTCATAATACTGCTACTGTTAATTGGTCGTCGAAAATACGTGTTCTATTACAAAATGCCGGATTTTGTGATGTCTGGGAATTTCCAGAGTCAGTTAATATAGATGTATTTATACCATTGTTTATTAATCGCCTTAGGGATATTTATATGACTAATTGGCATGCTAGTGTTCAGACATGTAGTTCGTTATTTTTGTATAGACATATTAAGTCTATTTTTAATCGTTCTGAATACCTCACTATTGTTGATATTCCTAGATACAGAAATGCTATTGCTAGATTAAGACTAAATTCACACAACCTGCATATTGAAACTGGTCGACATAACAATATTGAAAGAAATCGTCGTTATTGTTTAATTTGCAATTCAAATGATATCGAGGACGAATTCCACTTTGTTTTAGTTTGCCCTTTTTATCATGAAAACAGGAGAAAATATATTCCTAGATTCTACTATACACGTCCAAGTATGTTTAAATTTATAGAACTGCTAAATTCAAAATGTAAAAAGACTCTACATAATCTTGCAATTTATTGTATTAAATGCTTTAGGCAGAGAACTGACCAATTAAATAACTTATAAATCTTTTTTGTTATTATTATAACAACGTCATAATATTCCTATGAAAGATACATGTACTTTAATAACATGCTTACTCAGATCACTCTCAACTGTTGAATTTAGACAAATATTTGTTGTAAAGTTTATTTATAATTTATATGATTTGTGTGTATTATTGTATGTTATGGCGATGAGCTGTATGCTTAAGTCTTTAATAAAATTTCTGTTCTGTTCTGTTTATACATTCAATGAGATGTTTATAATATGGAGGAAAAGCTAAAATGCATGAACTTATACTATCTGTCATTTTAGAAATAAGGAAATCACATCAAAGTTCTTACTATAAGAATATGTTCACAGACTAAAAATCAGATTTTAACACATACAAGGAAGATATGTTCATTCAATAGAGTAATTCAATAAAGAAATGTCATTTTCTGTCTCATTTAACTTTGGCATATATACGCCCACTAATTTACCAACACCATGTTAAACGGTAAATCTTTAAAAGCTTTCAACCGCGGATACATTTATATAATAACGCCTTTACCACACTAATATCAATTCTTTAATAAATTAGAATTAACAAAAGAAAGAAATTTAACCCTGTTGAAATGTCCTTAATATATTATACTTTAAATTTAAGGATAACTTTCATAATGGTCACGACATGGGCAGGTCCATGGTTACGTCAGAGACATTCCTTTGATAACATAATATAGGTTTGAACTGAATTCATCCCCAACATCAAACATTCATGCATGTGTCAATTTCAATTAAAGGGCTTAAGATATCAGTATGTTATCTGTAATTTGTGAATGGAATTAGACCAACAACCATTTCAAATATGTCAAAGCTGCAGTTTAATATCGAAGTTCAGATCAACAGGCAAGTTCAGAATTTTCATACAATTCGCTTAGCTTTGAAATTATTTGTATCCAGTAGTATTGCTGTGCCGTTTTTGGCTAATTTAATTTAGTAAAGCCTTACTTATGAACAGTAACATAACGTAAAACACTTTTAAAGCACAATATTTCTGTATATAGACATCTTTGATAACAAATGAAAAGCCCATTCTATAAAAATACATACATGTATATACATGTAGATCTAATATATTATGTTCTTTTGATATCATTTACCTGCATATATTTAACATATACATTTATAAGAAATTAATAGTACTTCCAAAACACGCATAAGCAGAGAAAAACTTTGACAATACACGTTTACACAAAAAGGTTTTCTTTTCATAAGTAAATATTTTAGAGCAAAAACAACATTTAGTTAATAATAAGTTGACAAAAATCTTCCAGAGTGTGCAATATACAGATGTTCGAGCCTATATCATTTTTGTTTAGTCTATGAATTACACTTTAAATGAATAAACCATTTGAATCAACATAATTATGAAAGTGTGTGAGATTTTTTTTTATCTTCTGTTAACCGAGTTAAGTTATTGAACATACCTATACATAGAACTGCGTGGTGTGGTCTGCTATTTTTATGTCCATCTACGGTCCACATTCTATCGACGGTTTTACCATATAAAAAGGTAAGCCCATTTATTAACGGTCACAACTTTACCCTTTTTCCTCTACCCTATGATAATATACCACAGGACAATGTTCTTGCAACTAATAATATGCTTTGGATTTTATTTTATCCTACCTACATTTGGTAAGTTTTTTTTTTCAGATATGATTTAGTAAGTTGACGTACGCGAAGGAACACTTTACGATATGTGATAATTTCATAATATCTTACAATAGATTATTGATATATTATACGTTCATATAATATAATGTTTACGTAGGTAATGTTTATAAATTTCATTTAGTTACCGCTGATAGAGGAGGCATTCCACATTGGTTGAACAGCGGTCACATTCCACCCGGCCATCAACATAATCACAACTCCGGTCCTTCATCAAACATTTTCAACAGTTGGTCAGGCACGCCGCAAATTGAGATACCGAAGTGGCTTCCCCATGGAAGTTATCCCAAATATGTGGCTTGGTGGGAGGAGTTTCATTCGAATCTACAAGAGTGTGGCAAAAAACAAACTAAGCCAAGAAATCCTCTTCTAAGAGTGATTGGTGGACATATTACAACAATAGATTCATATCCATGGATGGTAAATATTAAATTGTATGAGATCATTTATCGTCGGAACCCATGGGTACTGATTCCGCTGAATTATACGTAACAATACAATTACGCGTGACTTACCGGGGACGGAGGTTATTATACATTGCCGAGTACAATACTGAATTCTATTGGACGAGTACACAGCTGTTTAAACTATATTGGACGAGGCGCTAGCAAAGTCTGGTATAGGTTTTGCAGCTTTGAACGAGTCCATTTGAATCAGTATAGTTCTCAACAATGTATACCTCCTTATTTCACACCACCATTTTTGATTACGTTTGACAAAACTTTATTCTTTAAGTAGAATAACGATTTATTATGGACTTTTGGACTCTGAAAATGTAAGTGAGGCTATTGAGGACGATATGCATTTGATACTCTGAAAATGAATACGCGAATATATAGGGTACGATATACATTTAATATGAACTTTTTGAACACTGGAAATGAAATCGAGGCAGATTTGAAACATCGCATGGTGCAACAGCTGATAAATTATTGGCTTTATCTTATAAGATGTGAAATAATATAATATAGTGTACAAATGTCTATGTATGTTTTACATTAAATAGTATGATATATATGTTATGTATTAAAAAAAAAATAGATTTTAAGATATATATGATATAGATCTACTGATATATAATATAGATCTACTGCTTTGGCATCAACCTGAAAATCTTTAACATTTTGTTCAAAAAATAAAAAGAACCCCAACTAATTCTTTACAATGTCTTCTTCTTGAAATTACACAATGCTATACATACAATTATTTAAAAATGTTAAAGACCACCTTTGTATTTATCGCGCTTTGTAAGCAATATAGTTTAACTATTTTATGTTCACGTGTTGTATATCGTTTTACATATATTCTACCACATTCGTAGCTGTTTTTTATTCAACAAAAAAGATTATTGTAAAAATATGTTTACATGTGTAAATGTATTGAAACATAAATCAATCGTGTTTATATTTTTTATTTCTTTCTATAATAAAGGTTTCCATGTACTCAGATCTGATAAAGCAGCCATGGTGCGGTGGGACGTTAATTTCTTCAGAATGGGTTGTCACAGCGGCACACTGCTTCAGACCGTATGACACTTTATTTTGTGTTCTGTATTCTTATCATATATATTTACAGATATATTCAGATATCGACAACCAGACAGTTTCAAAATAACTTGCAAAATAGTACCTCGAACCTGTTATTTAAAGCATTTGGCTGCATTCATTTTGTATGTAAATTATAGATTATTAATGTGCAATTTCATATATATGTATAGTATAAACCTTTGCTTCCACGTACTTTATTTACGTAAAATTAAGTAAGAAATGTAAATGTATATAAAAACGCAAATGTATAATATCCATTTTAAATATTGTAGGCCATTCAACCAGCCTTCAACATGGACAATGCACATGGGCAAGAACAATGCATCTGGTTTTGCCGAATATATTGACGAACAAGTTCGGGGTATTTCGGAACTTAAAATACACACAGGCTTTAACTTCTCCAGAAACGATTTCAGATTTGATAATGACATAGCATTAATAAAGTTAGACCAAGAAGTTATATTCAACAGTCATACTTCACCATTGTGTCTTGTCAAAAGCACTGATCGCATGGAAGATCTTCTGAAGCCTGAAACTAGATGTTCAATAACTGGATATGGAATTTCGGACATGGGTAATGGTAAGTTAAGAAATTTGACACTGCGTTTCATTGAGCTCTGTGTGAAGAAACATAAACAACATTATATGAGGGTTTTTTAGTGGAGAAATATGTTAAACAACAAAAATATATGCGTCGGCCGGGAATCGAACCCGGATCGACTGCTTGGAAGGCAACCATGCTAACCTTTACACCACCGACGCACCTATTAATAGGCAGATATACGTTTTTGTCAGATTTGTATTTTGTCAAGCAACAGTAATAAGACAGTGCTTAAGGGCATATGTTTACATTCAGTTGTCTAGTCAATAATTGATCATTTGACCCGTTTCAAATTTGGATTACTTTTACATGTCAAGAGATGGATAACTTATTCAAAACAGTTTATATGCGAAAATGACGGCATTAACATATTTATTTCTCTGATAAAATTCAAATGATTGCATGGCCATTTGACATAAGAGCTGCTAATAATTATATCAGCGGCACATTTCATACAATTTATAAATTATTAATAACATTGATTTACTGACAGAGACCAGCTTGAGATTTAAATGACACAGCACCAAAGAACATTTTTTTACTTTAAAAATAGTAAAGAATATTTATTTGATAATGTAATAGCATTACATTTTTAGATAAGCCATCCTGATTTGTGAATATGCATAATTAGCAAACCAATGATAACTAGAGGTTACTGTAATACTTGGTTGCTCCTTAATTATAGCCTGAAGATATGAGCCGCGTCACGACAAAACAAACATAGTGCGTTTGCGACCAGCATGGATCCAGACCAGCCTGCTGTTCGCTATCAGTTTCTCTACTTGTAATAGGGTTGGTAAGCGAACAGCATGGATCCTGATCAGACTGCGCGGATGCGCAGGCTGGTCTGGATCCATGCCGGTCGCATTCGCACTATGTTGGTTTTGTCATGGCGCGGCTCATAATTTATTATGTTCATAATGGCCATGGCAGTATTAACTTCTTTAATGTCGGATCTGCAATAATATAAAAATAAAATGATAGTATAAAAACGTGGCGAATCATACTTCTCAACGTAATCGTGCTAAAGTTTACATCACTCTTTGGAAAACAACTCTGCGTCATATCCAGTCTTGGAGAAACTATCGGGAAAAATATTTTTATGCATTGTAATCTCGTATTTATTTGTATACTTTTTAGAAATAAAAATAGGGTCTAAACCAGAACTAACTAATTTAAAATATTATGCAATTTAAACATTTAATGTAAATCGTGGTCTGTTAGCAACATATCTTTTACATGTTCACATCGGGTATCATATTTTAAATTGACATAAAATACATCGGTCCGTTATTTACCGCGGTGTTTGTTTCGGTCATAGATCTGCACAGACAGATTTTGGCATTTAAAACTGCAAAGTTCCTGCGTTAATTTAACATTCCTGTCTTGTATTATTTTCAAATTGTCGAACTTTCTTTATTAACATTTGAACGTGTTCTGCTCGGTGGTCTGTTTCGTTTACCAGGTAAACTGTACGGAGAACTGGTAAAGATATCTAAAATGGCGAACGAAAAAACATCACAAGATATTAAAGGACTCCACTGAGGTTTAAAAGCCTGAAAACATAACATTTGAATTTCTTACATGAATGAGCAGGGGGACTTAAAACAGAAATATATGCAAAGGTAGTAAAGAAATATACTTTGAAATAAATTGAAATCGTACTTTAATGCCTTTCTTAACCCGATTTGAGTGAAAAGCGTTTAAACGCTTTTCATTTTGTGTCATTTTTTTTTACAATTTGAATAATTATTCTGGATAAACGAAGTGCGCGAATGATTTGAAATTTTGCACAAAGATTAGTGTTCTACACCTATATCAAATGGTACATTTATCTGGAAAATATTTTCAGTCCCATCATGTCAAAAAACCTCAGTGGAGTCCCTTAAAACCGTTTTATTACTGTTTTATTCCTATCCTCGTAATCGACAGTTATTGAAGGTAAAAGGAAATATTTCAAAATGCATGCATTTGCTTTGTTGACTCATTGATACTAGATTGAAGAAAATAACCATTTCCTATGTACATGATTAGAATAGCATTTCATCTATCTAAAATAGCACGTGATAGAATAAAATCGTTTGTTATAAGCAGAATAGCAATCCCTTCGTCCGAAAGGAAATCGAGCTGTTTGGTTCAAAGTCCAAATTATTTTCTCTAAATATCAAAAAGGCAACAACCAGGATATTTCTTCTTGGACAGAAATAAAATACATAAAGAAACGGTTTCATCCCTTTTCTGTCCGCTATTTCGGATGAATCTGACAATTCATGGGAAGTTTTGGTCACATAACGATCATGACAGTGAAGTTATATCCAATAAATTTATGTTGTGTTTTATTAAGCCCGCCGGGAAGAGAACGCGCTTCATGTTGCCGATGTTCCACTGGTCGACAAGGAAACGTGTTTACGTGTAAAAGATTACAAAAACCAAGTATCAGATAATATGATATGTGCAGGACTAGAAGATGGTGGAGTTGACACGTGTCTTGTAAGTTGTCATCGATTTCCTGTTTCAAGAGCAAACCTTCTGGCAAATATATATTTGTTTTATTATTTAACGTCCTGTAAGCAGGTATAAATATCCATAAAAGATTTTACCTTACTTCTATTGCAGCATTTTTACATTTAAACAGCCGCATAAGTAAGAGTATATGCTGCTCGTGAAAGTGTATCATAAAGCAAACTAAATTATTTGATTGTTGACACTTATGTAAGTGATTCGATTTAATTTAAGTTCAGTAAAGTACCATTCGTATATACCATTTTGCAAATTGTATTCAGTTAAAACATGTTTGAGAAATAGAGAACAATTTTTACACCACAGGGGGACAGTGGAGGGCCTTTGCAGTGTCAGATAAACAACAAATGGTATCAAGTTGGTAAGATACTTAGATCTACCCTTCTCTCCAATCCCATGAGTAACTCTTTATGAATTTAACACATTGCTAAATCACTTTTACATTTATATCTATGGTAGTAAAAATAGTACAATATACAACTACATACATTGGAATGTTGGAAGCTTTATGGAATAAGTTTAACTAAATAATTTATGACCGTTTAGATTTTTATATCAAGGAGAAATGACTGAAATGTATGTTTTATATATCCAGGTATCACTAGTTGGGGTCCTGTGAGATGCGCGGAACCTAGAAAGCCCGGGGTCTACACTGATATATCAAAATATACCGAGTGGATCTACAGAGAAATATTCAATGATTACAAAGGAAACCATGTTGACAACAACGGTTTAATAGACATCACGAAATAAAGCAAATTTTGTCCAAGCTAATTCCGCGTCCTTGGAAAACACGACAAGGTGTACCACAATAAAGACGTTACAAACTGAATTGAAACCATATAGATATAGGAATGATGAACTATTTCACAAAATGTTGTTAGTTTGTTCATCTGTTATTAAAGCAATCGACAAGCATTTTAAAAATTCCTTCGTTTAATTATTGTCCTACAAATAATGTAAGTAAACCCAACACGCTTCAATGTCGACTGTCTAAACACTGACATACCTTTAACAATATCCGTGCAATCTGATAAGTATAAGATTAACTGTTGACTGCTTTAAATTTCCAGCATATTATATTGATATTCAAATCCATTTAATATAATTATGGTAGTTCAAAATTCAAAGCGTTGCAGATGTTACACAATTTAAAATCTATTTAAATTTGCATAGTTTAATAAAGTGATCAAGAACAAAACATAATTAGTTATCAAGTTTGAACAATTACTAGTACCATATTACTGACATATATATAACTGTTTCCACTATACATATAATTATACACATATAAGAATGTTATTGTAAATACATTCAAAATAATACAGAATTTAGGTAATTTGGTGGAATGATTTAAAAAAAATTTCGGCATAAACTTTCATATAGTTGATGAGCGTATATCAATAAGGATATTCGCGATAAATGTGATAATCTGAGGGCAGATTAACTAGATATCAAACTTTAACTGAAAATGGTATATTACTAATGAACCTATGTGCGACAAAAATAAAGAACGTTATTGTAAATACATTCCAAATAGTACATAAAAACACCCTGATTGGTAGACCTAACAAGAAAAGAACTGTTCTTGATAAATATTTAATTTGAGATTTTGCAAAAGAGAGTGTGCGTCAGCCGGGAATCGAACCCGGATCGACTGCTTGGAAGGCAACCATGCTAACCTTTACACCACCGACGCATGTCATACAAATGCAAAGCCCGTTTCAAAATGTTTGCATTTAAAATTTTCTTTAAATAATCAAGACATTTTGTAGACATTGGGCAATATTATGGAATGATTTGAAAAAAAACTTTCGGCTTAAACTTTTAAACAGTTATTTGAAAATAACTGTGTATCAACAAGGATATTCGTGGTTAACGTGATATTCGGAGGCAAATTAACCAGATATCAATTTTTAACTGAAAAAAATATATTACTTATTAATCTATGTGCGACAAAAATTAAGAATGTAAGGGAAAATACATTCAAAATAGTACAGAAACACTTCCTGATTGGTAGACCTAACAAGAAAAGAACTGTTCTTGATAAATATTTAATTTGAGATTTTGCAAAAGAGAGTGTGCGTCAGCCGGGAATCGAACCCGGATCGACTGCTTGGAAGGCAACCATGCTAACCTTTACACCACCGACGCATGTCATACAAATGCAAAGCCCGTTTCAAAATGTTTGCATTTCAACATTTCTTTAAATAATCAAGACTTTTGTAGATATTGGGCAAGTTGATGGAATGATTTGAAAAAAACTTACGGCTGCAACTTTAAATTGTTTATTGAAAATAAATGTGAATCAAAATGGATGTTTGCGGTAAACATTATATTTGGAGGCAAATTAACCAGATATCAATTTTTAACTGAAAACTAGAAATGTGTCCATAGGACACGGATGCCCCCACACGCCACTGTTCTGTCAATCTTATGACTCTAGGTCAAATATTTTTTGGACTACATGTGCCACAAGTTGAAAACTAAAAATCAACAAAGGGCCATAATTCTGTTAAATTTGGTCGCAGCAAAAATTCCTTCCTTTACTACCATCTACACATTAAGATTGTTCATCCCTGGAAGGTTAAGCAAAATCTGCCATCCGGTTTAAGAGGACTTGCGTTCACAAAATTTCTACATAGTATATAGTGAAAAAATCAACAAAGGGCCATAATTCTGTTAAATTTGGTCGCAGCAAAAATTCCTTCCTTTACTACCATCTACACATTAAGGTTGTTCATCACTGGAAGTTTAAGCAAGATCTGCCATCCGGTTTAAGAGGAGTTGCGTTCACAAGATTTTGGGACGTACGGACGGACGGACGGACGTACGGACGGACGGACGGACAATCGGACGGACAAGTGCAACGCTATATGCTCCCACTCTGTGGGGGCATAATGATAAATTTCTAATTAATCTATGTGCGACAAAATTAACGGAAACACTTCCTGATTGGTAGACCTAACAAGAAAAGAACTGTTCTTGATAAATATTTAATTCGAAATTTTGCAAAAGATAA